>NW_024748839.1:57500-66934 GCF_018991925.1 Homarus americanus
CACAGCAGTGGCACTTGTTTATCCGGAGAAAGAGAGCGAGAGTCGCAGTATTAATTGGCGTGAGCGGCCTTTCCGGCTGCAGAACTAGTGCTCTATCCCGGCGAGCGCCGTTATGAGGCGCAACACCGTCTTTAACGCGTTTAGAGAGAACTCCCCCTGCCTCCCTCCCAGTCATGAGATAGACGTGGACTCGTGGCGAACTCTCAAAGAGAACGCCCACACCGCGTCTGACCGTGGGAGAGGGTGGAGGAGCGCGTGAGGAAGAGCACGGCGTCACCCACGCATTCTCATCTCTCTGCCTGCACCACTACATGGTAGACTGCGGGCCCAGGCGCACTCATCAATTTAGGTTCCACTGCAATGCATGCCAAGCACTCTTTTCGAGGTGATAGACGAAATTCCGGCGGGGCTTACTTAAAAGATATCCGACCCGGTTTCGTTTCCTCTTCGTGGGATGGAGTGCCTCTTAGAACATGTGCAGCATCAGCCATGAGCAGCCGACGGCCATTCGTGTCTCTGTGGACAGCAGGCAAGCGCCGCCTCAGTTATTTCGCGAGCGACAACTGTAAACTGTTGTTGTGGTTGAATGTGTGGGTGCGCCAAGTCCATGGACTTGCTAGTGATAGGCCTTGTTTTAAGGCGCACATACCGGCGCGGCTGAGCGATTAAACAACAAAGCGAGCTGGGGTTGAGATTTACCCTGCGTGTCGAGACAGTCAGCGAGGCACCGAACTCGCAGCAACCGATGGATGTATATTTCCGACCCTCGTAGAGGAGTGGCGGCGACAAGCTCATATGGCTGCCGCCGCCGCAATATGCGTTCAACTTGTCGATGTATCTGGTATTCTTGCGATTCACATACCGACACGCAGTTTGCTGCGGTCTTCATCGACCCACGAGCCGAGTGATCCCCGTTAAGAGTTGTGTATTTGCCATTTGGTCTTTTTGCGACTAACCATCACAGGTCGAGTCTCAATGAAAGGGTTTGACAGACATAGCCCAAGTTTGTGGTTTGGGTTTGGCCGGACGGCTTGTTGTTGTTTTTTGACACTTGAATTTCACTCTTTTTGGGTCAAGAGGCTTATTCGCCGGTAGTAAGGAACGGACGGGCAGCCGTCCAAAGCCCCGTCCGTCCTCCTCCTCCGGTCTTCGCGCTCTCGCCCGAGTGTGGTCCACCTACAGCGTGGTGGTACCTATTTTTGGTGCGGGGGCCGGGATTGTCCTCTTTCGCTGCTGGAGTTGCCAGAGCAGAGCCCGAGACCGCCCAAATCAGGAGAGTAGTAGTAGTTTTAAGAGCGCCCCGTTCTCTTTCTCTCTGTTAATGATCCTTCCGCAGGTTCACCTACGGAAACCTTGTTACGACTTTTACTTCCTCTAAATGATCAAGTTTGGACATCTTTCCGTCAGCTCGAGGCGACGACCCCAGAAAACCCTCGCGGGCAGCGGGGCCGACAATCCAAGAGCGCCAGTCCGAAGCCTCACTAAATCATTCAATCGGTAGTAGCGACGGCGGTGTGTACAAAGGGCAGGGGCGTGGTCAGCGCAAGCTGATGACTTGCACTTACTGGGAATTCCTCGTTCATGGGAAACAATTGCAAGCCCCAATCCCTATCAAGAAAGGCTTTGAACGGGTTACCGCTCCTCTCGGAGGAAAACTCGTTGATCCCTTCAGTGTATGCGCGTGCGGCCAGAACATCTAAGGGCATCACAGACCTGTTATTGCTCAATCTCGTGCGGCTAGAATTGCCGCTTATCCCTCTAAGAAGAAGTTGCGAACTGGACACCATTTTCTGGAGATCCGTCGACTACTTAGTAGGCCAGAGTCTCGTTCGTTATCGGAATTAACCAGACAAATCGCTCCACCAACTAAGAACGGCCATGCACCACCACCCACCGAATCGAGAAAGAGCTCTCAATCTGTCAATCCTTCCGGTGTCTGGGCCTGGTGAGGTTTCCCGTGTTGAGTCAAATTAAGCCGCAGGCTCCACTCCTGGTGGTGCCCTTCCGTCAATTCCTTTAAGTTTCAGCTTTGCAACCATACTTCCCCGGAACCCAAAGACTTTGGTTTCCGGAAGCTGCCCGCCGGGTCATGGGAATAACGGCGGATCGCTAGTTGGCATCGTTTATGGTTAGAACTAGGGCGGTATCTGATCGCCTTCGAACCTCTAACTTTCGTTCTTGATTAATGAAAACATCCTTGGCAAATGCTTTCGCAGTAGTTCGTCTTGCGACGGTCCAAAATTTCACCTCTAGCGTCGTCGAATGCCCCGCCTGTTCCGATTAGTCATTACCTCTGGTTCGAAAACCAACAAAATAGAACCGAGGTCCTATTCCATTATTCCATGCATCACCATTCGGGCCATTCAAATAGCCTGCTCTGAGCACTCTAATTTTTCAAAGTAAACTCTCCGGCCACTCGGGACACTCGACAAAGAGCATCCCGTGCGAGCGGCGGGCTGTTCGGGCGTGACAGTAACACGGGGCGGTGCACCGTCAGTCCGGAACTGAGATCCAACTACAGCTTTTTAACCGCAACAACTTTAATATACGCTATTGGAGCTGGAATTACCGCGGCTGCTGGCACCAGACTTGCCCTCAATGGATACTCGTTAAAGGATTTAAAAGTGTACTCATTCGATTAGGCCTCGGATGAGACTCACATCGTTATTTTTCGTCACTACCTCCCGTGCGGGAGTGGGTAATTGCGTGCCTGCTGCCTTCCTTAGATGTGGTAGCCGTTTCTCAGGCTCCCTCTCCGGAATCGAACCCTGATTCCCGTTACCCGTTATAGCCATTGTAGGCGCATAACCTACAATCGAAAGCTGATAAGGCAGACACTTGAAAGAAGCGGCGCGGTGCGGAGACCGTGCGCTCAGCCCGAAGTTATTCAGATTCACCACAGGTGGGTTACGGGGCCCGACCAGTTTTGAACTAATAAAGCGCTCTTCCTTGCGGTCAGAGACCAATTGCATGTATTAGCTCTAGAATTGCCACAGTTATCCAAGTAAGTGGGTTTACAGATCCAATGAAACATAGCTGATTTAATGAGCCATTCGCGGTTTCGCCTTAAATCGGCTTGCTTACACATGCATGGCTTAATCTTTGAGACAAGCATATGACTACTGGCAGGATCAACCAGGTAGCTGCTGCTGTTGGCGGCGCCTATCACGGCGGCCAAAATAGTGAGATTGGAGAGAGAGGCAGAAGACATTGGGCGAGGGACCGCACGTTGGCCTTAGAGAAATAGCAAACCAGATGATCAGATCTCACTGCACCTTCTCTTGCTATCCTCGGCGCCGGCAGCGCCACCGTGTGTGCCAATCTCCTCCCTTATCCGCTCCTCTTTGCCCCAGCTCCAGCGAGGCAGCCGACATTGGGCGAGGGACCGCACGTTGGCGAATCTCCTCCCTTATCCGCTCCTCTTCTCTTCTCTTTGCCCCAGCGAGGCAGAAGACATTGGGCGAGGGACCGCACGTTGGCCTTAGAGAAATAGCAAACCAGATGATCAGATCAAACTGCACCTTCTCTCGCTATCCTCGGCGCCGGCAGCGCCACCGTGTGTGCCAATCTCCTCCCTTATCCGCTCCTCTTCTCTTTGCCCCAGCGAGGCAGCCGACATTGGGCGAGGGACCGCACGTTGGCCTTAGAGAAATAGCAAACCAGATGATCAGATCAAACTGCACCTTCTCTCGCTATCCTCGGCGCCGGCAGCGCCACCGTGTGTGCCAATCTCCTCCCTTATCCGCTCCTCTCCTCTTTACCCAGCTCCAGCGAGGCAGCCGACATTGGGCGAGGGACCGCACGTTGGCCAATCTCCTCCCTTATCCGCTCCTCTTCTCTTCTCTTTGCCCCAGCAGCGGGTGGGAACCGCCATCGCCGTTGTTAGGTGATGGGGAAACCCAACGTGTGCTTTGACGAGTTTTGGCTGCTAAACTCTCTTTTTAGTATACTCGGCTCCCAGACTGCGCCCTGGTCGTGTTGAACCATGAGCGTTGTCTATGCACATTTAGGGTAGCCGTTTGCGCGTGGAATAGTGCAATGAATCTCGGTCAAGAGACGGTTGGGCGCTGCATTGAAGGCCGGCACAGACGCGAAGACGGGGTGATCAGCCAACGCAAGTCCGCTAAGTTGGGCAGACAGCAAGGCGAAGGGGAGCCCCGTTCCGGACTGAAAGGCCGCAGCATATGCTGTGGCGGAAACTAGTAGGGTGGCGACGTGTGCGCCGAGAGAGAGAGAGAGAGCCGGGTAAATAATGTCCAAACGGAAGAGAGACCTGGCAAGTGTAATTGATAGAGTATGACCTACTCGCCATAAGCCCGCTCCACTGCCATTCCTCTGATCAATGAGACTAAAATCTCTCTCTCTCTCTCCTTCTGCTCCAGCCATTGCAGGGCAGGGGAAGCGCTTGGCTAATTTTAGTTGTTGTTTTTGAATGCCGCGCTTTGCTTCGCAGAGGCGCCGAAGCGCTCCGCTGGGGGGCGGAAGATATTTCACACCGAATATGTGTGTGAAGGCACCCTCTCCCCTTAATATAGTGAAATAGTGCAATCCGGCATACAAGGTCGGACGATAGGACATTCACCGTACCGCACCTCGAGAGTGGATGTTGGGTAAGGTTAAAACCGGACTGTTCGCAGACAGCCGAATAACCCGGTTCCGGACTAATTGGTGGATGCAACATCATGATGATGCTGCTGCTGTCGCGGAAACCGCAGTGGCGACGTGAGAGAGTAATAATGTTCAATAGGGAGAGCGACCTGGCTAGTGTAATTGATAGATCGCGAGCCTACTCGCCATTAGCCCGCTCCACTGCCATTCCTCTGACCCAATGAGACTATTCTCTCTCTCGCTCTCCTTCTGCTCCAGCCATTGCAGGGCAGGGAGAGGAAATCGACGGCAATTTTGGTTGTTGTTTTTGAATGCCGCGTTTTGCTTCGCAGAGACGCCGAAGCGCTCCGCTGGGGGGCGGAAGATATTTCACATCGAATATGTGTGTGAAGGCACCCTCTCCCCTTAATATAGTGAAATAGTGCAATCCAGCATACAAGAGCGGACGATAGGACAGTCACCGTGCCGCACCTCGAGAGTGGAAGTTGTTTGATCGTTTGTTAGGCAAGGTTAAAACCTGACTGTTCGCGAACAGCCGAATAACCCGGTTCCGGACTTACAATAGACGCAACATCATGATGCTGCTGCTGTCGCGGAAACCGTGGTGGCGACGTGCGCGCCGAGAGAGTAATAATGTTCAATTGGGAGACAGACCTGGCTAGTGAAATTCATAGATCGCGCTCCACTGCCATTCCTCTGACCCCATGAGACTATTTTCTCTCTCTCTCTCTCTCTCTCTTCTTCTTCTGCTGCTGCTGCTGCTCAGCCATTGCAGGGCAGGGAAGGGAAGAAGCAGCTGACAACTTTGGTTGTTGTTTTTGAATACTGCCGCGCTTTGCTTAGCAGAGGCGCCCGAGCTCTGCTGGGGAAGATATTCCACACCGAATAGGTGTGTGAGGCACCCTACTCCTTAATATAGTGAAATAGTGCAATCCAGCATACAAGAGCAGACGATGGGACAGTCACCCATTACCGCACCTGAGGTGGAAGTTGTTTGATCGTTTGTGCGTTGTTAGGCAAGGTTAAAACCCGGCTGTTCGCGAACAGCCGAATAACCGGTTCGGACTTACAATAGACGCAACATCATGATGCTGCTGCTGTCGCGGAAACCGTGGTGGCGGCGGTAATGGCGAGAGTAATAATGTTCAATTGGGGAGACAGACCTGGCTGAGTGAAATTCATAGATGGCGCTCCACTGCCATTCCTCCTGACCCCATGAGACTATTTTTCTCTCTCTCTTCTTCTGCTGCTGCTCCAGCCATTGCAGGGCAGGAAGGGAAAGCGACAGCAACTTTGGTTGTTGCGAATGCCAGCTTTGGGGCCCGGGCGTTGGGTTTGGGATGGGGATTGTGTGAGAACACCCTCTCCCTTAATATGGTGACATTTCATCCCAGCATACAAGAGCGGACGATAGGACAGTCACCGTGCCGCACCTCGAGAGTGGAAGTTGTTTTGATCGTTTGTTAGGCAAGGTTAAAAACCCGACTGTTAGCGAACAGCGAATAACCAGTTCGGACTTACAATAGACGCAACATCATGATGCTGCTGCTGTCGCGGAAACCGTGGTGGCGACGTGTGCGCCGGAAGGTAATAATGTTCAATTGGGAGACAGACCACAGTAGTGAAATTCATAGATCGCGCTCCCCTGCCATTCCTCTGACCCCATGAGACTATTTTCTCTCTCTCTTCTTCTGCTGCTGCTCCAGCCATTGCAGGGCAGGGAAGGGAAAGCGACGGCAATTTTGGTTGTTGTTTTTGAATGCCGCGCTTTGCTTCGCAGAGGCGCCGAAGCGCTCCGCTGGGGGGCGGAAGATATTTCACACCAAATATGTGTGCGAAGGCACCCTCTCCCCTTAATATAGTGAAATAGTGCAATCGAACATATAAGGGCGGACGTTTTCATCACCGTCTCCCACTCGGTGTGTGTGCAGATTCTCGGATCATTTTGTAAAGTATGTTCGACCCCCGATTGACTTTGACGGTCTCCCATTCGGGTGTGCAAGTTTCTGTAGTATGCTATTAAATCGACCCCCGATTGACTTTGACTGTCTCCCATTCGGGTGTGCAAGTTTCTGTAGTATGCTATCAAATCGACCCCCGATTGACTTTGACGGTCTCCCATTCGGGTGTGCAAGTTTCTGTAGTATGCTATTAAATCGACCCCCGATTGACTTTGACGGTCTCCCATTCGGGTGTGCAAGTTTCTGTAGTATGCTATTAAATCGACCCCCGATTGACTTTCACTGTCTCCCATTCGAGATTGTACAGTTTCTGTAGTATGCTTTATTAAATCGACCCCGATTGACTTTCACTGCTGTCTCCCATTCCGGTGTGCAAGTTTCTGTAGTATGCTATCAAATCGACCCCGATTCGGCTGGCTTGATCTCCCCATTGGTGTGCAAGTTTCTGTAGTATGCTATCAAATCGACCCCGATTGACTTTGACGGTCTCCCATTCGGGTGTGCAAGTTTAGTATGCTATTAAATGGAGCCCCGATTGACTTTTGACTGTCTCCCATTGATTGTGTGCAGAGTTCTCTTCATGATATGCTATCAAATCGACCCCCGATTGACTTTGACGGTCTCCCATTCAGGTGTGCAAGTTCTCTGTAGTATGCTATCAAATCGACCCCCGATTGACTTTGACGGTCTCCCATGCGGGTGTGGAACTTCTCTGGTATTTTGTATAATATGACCGA
Organism: Homarus americanus; assembly: GCF_018991925.1. NCBI lineage: Eukaryota > Metazoa > Arthropoda > Malacostraca > Decapoda > Nephropidae > Homarus > Homarus americanus. Next base: position 64,807 of record NW_024748839.1, read on the forward strand.
GGTGCCTCTACCCCTTACTGTAGTGAAATAGTGCCATCCAGTGTACAAGGGCTTTCATCACCGTCTCCCACTCGGTGTGTGCACATTCTCGGATCATTTTGTATAGTATGCTATTAAATCGACCCTCGATTGACTCTGAAGGTCTCCCATTCGGGTGTGCAAGTTCTCTTTAGTATGCTATCAAATCGACCCCCGATTGACTTTGACGGTCTCCCATTCGGGTGTGCAAGATCTCTGTAGTATGCTATCAAATCGACCCCCGATTGACTTTGACGGTCTCCCATTCAGGTGTGCAAGTTCTCTGTAGTATGCTATCAAATCGACCCCCGATTGACTTTGACGGTCTCCCATTCAGGTGTGCAAAGTTTCTGTAGTATGCTATTAATCGACCCCGATTGACTTTGACGGTCTCCCATTCGGGTGTGCAAGTTTCTGTGAAAAGTATGCTGTAAATCGACCCCGATTGACTTTGACTGTCTCCCGATGGTGTGCAAGTTTCTGTAGTATGCTATCAAAAATCGACCCCGATTGGCTTTGACGGAACCGCCATTCGGGTGTGCAAGTTTCTGTAGTATGCTATTAAATCGACCCCGATTGACTTTGACGGTCTCCCCATTGAATTGTGCAAGTTTCTGTAGTATGCTATTAAATCATTGATTGACTTTGACTGTCTCTCCCATTCGGGTGTGCAGAAGTTTCTGTAGTATGCTATCAAATCGACCCCCGATTGACTTTGGCGGTCTCCCATTCCGGGTGTGCAGAGTTTCACCATGAGTATGCTATTAAATCGACCCCCGATTGACTTTGACGGTCTCCATTCGGGTGTGCAAGTTTCTGTAGTATGCTATTAAATCGACCCCGATTGACTTTGACTGTCTCCCATTCGGGTGTGCAAGTTTCTGTAGTATGCTATTAAATCGACCCCCGATTGACTTTGATTGTCTCCCATTTGGGTGTGCAAGTTTCTGTAGTATGCTATCAAATCGACCCCCGATTGACTTTGACGGTCTCCCATTCGGGTGTGCAAGTTTCTGTAGTATGCTATTAAATCGACCCCCGATTGACTTTGACGGTCTCCCATTCGGGTGTGCAAGTTTCTGTGGTATGCTATCAAATCGATCCCCGATTGACTTTGACGGTCTCCCATTCGGGTGTGCAAGTTTCTGTAGTATGCTATCAAATCGACCCCCGATTGACTTTGACGGTGTCCCATTCGGGTGTGCAAGTTTCTGTAGTATGCTATTAAATCGACCCCCGATTGACTTTGACGGTCTCCCATTCGGGTGTGCAAGTTTCTGTGGTATGCTATCAAATCGATCCCCGATTGACTTTGAGGGTCTCCCATTCGGGTGTGCAAGTTTCTGTAGTATGCTATTAAATCGACCCCCGATTGACGTTGACGGTCTCCCATTCGGGTGTGCAAGCTTCTGTAGTATGCTATTAAATCGTCCCCCGATTGACTCTGACGGTCTCCCATGCGGGTGTGGAACTTCTTTGGTATGCTATCAAATCGATCCCGATTGACTTTTGACGGTCTCCCATTCGGGTGTGCAAGTTTCTGTAGTGTATGCTATTAAATGCGACCCCGATTGACTTTTGTGGTCTCCATTCCGGGTGTGCAAGTTTCTGTAGTATGCTATTAAATCGACCCCGATTGACTTTGACGGTCTCCCATTCGGGTGGTAGTTTCTGTAGTATGCTATTAATCGACCCGATTGACTTTGACGGTCTCCCATTGAAGGTGTGCAAGTTTCTGTAGTATGTCTTTATCAAATCCCGATTGACTTTGACGGTCTCCCATTCAGGTGTGCAAGTTTCTGTAGTATGCTATCAAATCGACCCCCGATTGACTTTGACGGTCTCCCATTCAGGTGTGCAAGTTTCTGTAGTATGCTATTAAATCGACCCTCGATTGACTCTGACGGTCTCCCATTCGGGTGTGCAAGTTCTCTTGGTGCATTTGAAGTATGAGTTGAGTTTAATGAAGTTGATTTCGTCATAGGCACGGTGCTGTGCTGTGCTGTGCCATCGACAACACCAATAAGGAAGGGGCATCTAATTTTACTTAGGCTAGCATATCTAAGTTAAAGCAAACTCCCCTTGCCAATACAAGAAGGAAGAGGATTTC